>NC_083368.1:2512500-2520000 GCF_030254825.1 Meriones unguiculatus | reverse complement strand
TTTCCTGTTATAATAATTGAACAGGCGACACGTATGTGAATTAGTTTACAAAGTTGTGCTTTGCGTTTCTGTTCTTTTGATGGAAACATGTTCCTGTGCTGTACAGTGTGTTATATCACTTTTCAGTTTTCCTCTGATAATAATTGAACAGGCGAAACGTATGTCATTTAGTTTACAAAGTTGTGCTTTCCGTTTCTGTTCTTTCTTTGGAAACTTGTTTCTGTGCCATACAGTGTGAGATAACACTTTTCGGTTTCCCTGTATTCCTAATTGAGCGAGCGACACACATGTGATTCAGTTTACAAAGTAGTGCTTTGGGTTTCTGTTCTTCTTGGAAACTTGTTTCTGTGCTGTACAGTGTGATATATCACTTTTCAGTTTACCTGTTGTAATAATTGAACAGGCGACACGTATGTGATTTAGTTTACAAAGTTGTGCTTTGCTTTTCTGTTCTTTCGATGGAAACTAGTTTCTGTGCCGTACAGTGCGAGATAACACTTTTCCATTTTCCTGTATTCCTAATTGAGCGAGCGACACACAGGTGATTCTGTTTAAAAGTAGTGCTTTGCTTTTCTGTTCTTTCGTTGGAAACTTGTTCTTGTGCTGTACAGTGAGATATATTACTTTTCAGTTTTCCTGTATTCCTAATGGAGCGAGCGACACACATGTGATTTAGTTTACAAATTAGTGATTTTCTTTTCTATTCTTTCATTTGAAACTTGTTCCTGTGCTGTACAATGTGATATATCACTTTTCAGTTTTCCTGTTATAATAATTGAACAGGCGGCACGTATGTGAATTCGTTTACAAAGTTGTGCTTTGCATTTCTGTTCTTTCGATGGAAACATGTTCCTGTGCTGTACAGTGTGTTATATCACTTTTCAGTTTTCCTCTTATAATAATTGCACAGGCGACACGAATGTCATTTAATTTACAAAGTTGTGCTTTGCCTTTCTGTTCTTTCTTTGGAAACTTGTTTCTGTGCCATACAGTGTGAGATGACACTTTCCGGTTTCCCTGTATTCCTAATTGAGCCAGCAACACACATGTGATTCAGCTTACAAAGTAGTGCTTCTCATTTACGTTCTTTCGTTGGAAACTTGTTCCTGTTAGGAACAAGTTAGGGTTATGGTTAGGGTTAGGGTTAGGGTTAGGGTTAGGGTTAGGGTTAGGTTCAGGCTGGGTAAGGGATAGGGTTAGCGTTAGAGTTAGGGTTAGGGTTAGGGTTAGGGTTAGGGTTAGGGGTTAGGGTTAGGGTTATGTTAGGGCTGGGTAAGGGATAGGGTTAACGTTAGGGTTAGCGTTAGGTTTTGGGTTAGGGTTAGGGTTAGGGTTAGGGTTAGGTTTAGGGTTAAGGTTTAGGGTTATGGTTAGGGCATTAGGGTTAGGGTTAGGGTTAGGGTTATATCACTTTTCAGTTTTCCTGTTTTAATAATTGAACAAGTGACACATATGTGAATTAGTTTACAAACTTGTGCTTTGCGTTTCTGTTCTTTCAATGGAAACTTGTTTCTGTGCCATACAGTGCGAGATAACACTTTTCCGTTTTCCTGTATTCCTAATTGAGCGAGTGACACACATGTGATACAGCTTACAAAGTAGTGCTTTTCATTTACGTTCTTTCGTTGGAAAATTGTTCCTGTTAGGAACAAGTTAGGGTTAGGGTAAGGGTTAGGGTTAGGGTTAGTGTTAGGTTAGGGCTGGGTAAGGGATAGGGTTAGCGTTAGGGTTAGCGTTAGGTTTTGGGTTAGGGTTAGGGTTAGGGTTAGGTTTAGGGTTTAGGGTTAGGGTTATGGTTAGGGCATTAGGGTCAGGGTTAGGGTTAGGGTTATAACACTTTTCAATTTTCCTGTTATAATAATTGAACAAGTGACACATATGTGAATTAGTTTACAAAGTTGTGCTTTGCGTTTCTGTTCTTTCAATGGAAACTTGTTTCTGTGCCGTACAGTGTGAGATAACACTTTTCCGTTTTCCTGTATTCCTAATTGAGCGAGCGACACACAGGTGATTCTGTTTAAAAGTAGTGCTTTGCTTTTCTGATCTTTCGTTGGAAACTTGTTCTTGTGCTGTACAGTGAGATATATTACTTTTCAGTTTTCCTGTATTCCTAATGGACCGAGGGACACACATGTGATTTAGTTTACAAATTAGTGATTTTCTTTTTTGTTCTTTCATTTGAAACTTGTTCCTGTGCTGGACAATGTGATATATCACTTTTCAGTTTTCCTGTTATAATAATTGAACAGGCGGCACGTATGTGAATTCGTTTACAAAGTTGTGCTTTGCATTTCTGTTCTTTCGATGGAAACATGTTCCTGTGCTGTACAGTGTGTTATATCACTTTTCAGTTTTCCTCTTATAATAATTGCACAGGCGACACGAATGTCATTTAATTTACAAAGTTGTGCTTTGCCTTTCTGTTCTTTCTTTGGAAACTTGTTTCTGTGCCATACAGTGTGAGATGACACTTTCCGGTTTCCCTGTATTCCTAATTGAGCCAGCAACACACATGTGATTCAGCTTACAAAGTAGTGCTTCTCATTTACGTTCTTTCGTTGGAAACTTGTTCCTGTTAGGAACAAGTTAGGGTTATGGTTAGGGTTAGGGTTAGGGTTAGGGTTAGGGTTAGGGTTAGGTTCAGGCTGGGTAAGGGATAGGGTTAGCGTTAGAGTTAGGGTTAGGGTTAGGGTTAGGGTTAGGGTTAGGGGTTAGGGTTAGGGTTATGTTAGGGCTGGGTAAGGGATAGGGTTAACGTTAGGGTTAGCGTTAGGTTTTGGGTTAGGGTTAGGGTTAGGGTTAGGGTTAGGTTTAGGGTTAAGGTTTAGGGTTATGGTTAGGGCATTAGGGTTAGGGTTAGGGTTAGGGTTATATCACTTTTCAGTTTTCCTGTTTTAATAATTGAACAAGTGACACATATGTGAATTAGTTTACAAACTTGTGCTTTGCGTTTCTGTTCTTTCAATGGAAACTTGTTTCTGTGCCATACAGTGCGAGATAACACTTTTCCGTTTTCCTGTATTCCTAATTGAGCGAGTGACACACATGTGATACAGTTTACAAAGTAGTGCTTTTCATTTACGTTCTTTCGTTGGAAAATTGTTCCTGTTAGGAACAAGTTAGGGTTAGGGTAAGGGTTAGGGTTAGGGTTAGTGTTAGGTTAGGGCTGGGTAAGGGATAGGGTTAGCGTTAGGGTTAGCGTTAGGTTTTGGGTTAGGGTTAGGGTTAGGGTTAGGTTTAGGGTTTAGGGTTAGGGTTATGGTTAGGGCATTAGGGTCAGGGTTAGGGTTAGGGTTATAACACTTTTCAATTTTCCTGTTATAATAATTGAACAAGTGACACATATGTGAATTAGTTTACAAAGTTGTGCTTTGCGTTTCTGTTCTTTCAATGGAAACTTGTTTCTGTGCCGTACAGTGTGAGATAACACTTTTCCGTTTTCCTGTATTCCTAATTGAGCGAGCGACACACAGGTGATTCTGTTTAAAAGTAGTGCTTTGCTTTTCTGATCTTTCGTTGGAAACTTGTTCTTGTGCTGTACAGTGAGATATATTACTTTTCAGTTTTCCTGTATTCCTAATGGACCGAGGGACACACATGTGATTTAGTTTACAAATTAGTGATTTTCTTTTTTGTTCTTTCATTTGAAACTTGTTCCTGTGCTGGACAATGTGATATATCACTTTTCAGTTTTCCTGTTATAATAATAGAACAGGCGGCACGTATGTGAATTAGTTTACAAAGTTGTGCTTTGCATTTCTGTTCTTTCATTGGAAACTTGTTTCTGTGCCATACAGTGTGAGATAACACTTTTCGGTTTCCCAGTATTCCTAATTGAGCGAGCGACACACATGTGATTTAGTTTACAAAGTAGTGCTTTGCGTTTCTGTTCTTCTTGAAAACTTGTTTCTGTGCTGTACAGTGTGATATATCACTTTTCAGTTTTCCTGTTGTAATAATTGAACGGGCGACACGTATGTGATTTAGTTTACAAAGTTGTGCTTTGCTTTTCTGTTCTTTCGATGGAAACTAGTTTCTGTGCCGTACAGTGCGAGATAACACTTTTCGGTTTTCCTATATTCCTAATTGAGTGAGTGACACACATGTGATTCAGTTTACAAAGTAGTGCTTTTCATTTACATTCTTTCGTTGGAAACTTGTTCCTGTTAGAAACAAGTTCCTGTTAGGAACAAGTTAGGGTTAGGGTTAGGGTTAGGTTTAGGGTTAGGGTTAGGGTTAGTGTTAGGGTTAGGTTAGGGCTGGGTAAGGGATAGGGTTAGCATTAGGGTTAGCGTTAGGTTTTGGGTTAGGGTTAGGGTTAGGGTTAGGGTTATATCAGTTTTCAGTTTTCCTGTTATAATAATTGAACAGGCGACACGTATGTGAATTAGTTGGGAAAGTTCTGCTTTGCGTTTCTGTTCTTTCAATGGAAACATGTTCCTGTGACATACAGTGTGTTATATCACTTTTCAGGTTTCCTCTTATAATAACTGAACAGGCGACACGTATGTCATTTAGTTTACAAAGTTGTGCTTTGCGTTTCTGTTCTTTCTTTGGAAACTTGTTTCTGTGCCATACAGTGTGAGATGACACTTTCCGGTTTCCCTGTATTCCTAATTGAACGAGCAACACACATGTGATTTAGTTTACAAAGTAGTGCTTTGGTTTCTGTTCTTCTTGGAAACTTGTTTCTGTGCTGTACAGTGTGTTATATCACTTTTCAGGTTTCCTCTTATAATAACTGAACAGGCAACACGTATGTGATTTAGTTTACAAAGTTGTGCTTTGCTTTTCTGTTCTTTCGATGGAAACTAGTTTCTGTGCCGTACAGTGCGAGATAACACTTTTCGGTTTTCCTGTATTCCTAATTGAGCGAGTGACACACATGTGATTCAGTTTACAAAGTAGTGCTTCTCATTTACGTTCTTTTTGGAAACTTGTTCCTGTTAGGAACAAGTTAGGGTTAGGGTTAGGGTTAGGGTTAGGGTTAGGGTTAGGGTTAGGGTTAGGTTAAGGCTGGGTAAGGGATAGGGTTAGCGTTAGAGTTAGTGTTAGGGTTAGGTTTAGGGTTAGGGGTTAGGGTTAGGGTTATGTTAGGGCTGGGTAAGGGATAGGGTTTGCGTTAGGGTTAGCGTTAGGTTTTGGGTTAGGGTTAGGGTTAGGGTTAGGGTTAGGTTTAGGGTTTAGGTTTAGGGTTATGGTTAGGGCATTAGGGTTAGGGTTAGGGTTAGGGTTATATCACTTTTCAGTTTTCCTGTTTTAATAATTGAACAGGTGACACATATGTGAATTAGTTTACAAACTTGTGCTTTGCGTTTCTGTTCTTTCAATGGAAACTTGTTTCTGTGCCATACAGTGCGAGATAACACTTTTCAGTTTTCCTGTATTCCTAATTGAGCGAGCGACACACAGGTGATTCTGTTTAAAAGTAGTGCTTTGCTTTTCTGTTCTTTCGTTGGAAACTTGTTCTTGTGATGTATAGTGAGATAAATTACTTTTCAGTTTTCCTGTAATCCTAATGGAGCGCGCGACACACATGTGATTTAGTTTATAAATTAGTGATTTTCTTTTTTGTTCTTTCATTTGAAACTTGTTCCTGTGCTGTACAATGTGATATATCACTTTTCAGTTTTCCTGTTAAAATAATTGAACAGGCGACACGTATGTGAATTAGTTTACAAAATTGTGCTTTGCTTTTCTGTTCTTTCGATGGAACCTTGTTCCTGTGCTGTACAGTGTTTTAAATCAGTTTTCAGTTTTTCTCTTATAATAATTGAACAGGCGACACGTATGTCATTTAGTTTACAAATTGTGCTTTGCGTTTCTGTTCTTTCTTTGGAAACTTGTTTCTGTGCCGTACAGTGTGAGATAACACTTTCCGGTTTCCCTGTATTCCTAATTGAGCGAGTGACACACATGTGATTCAGTTTACAAAGTAGTGCTTTTCATTTACGTTCTTTCGTTGGAAATTGTTCCTGTTAGGAACAAGTTAGGGTTAGGGTTAGGGTTAGGGTTAGGGTTAGTGTTAGGGTTAGGGTGTAGGGTTAGGGTTAGGGTTAGGGCCTTAGAGTTAGGGTTAGGGTTGGGGTTATATCACTTTTCAGTTTTCCTGTTATAATAATTGAACAGGCGACACGTATGTGAATTAGTTTAAAAAGTTGTGCTTTGCGTTTCTGTTCTTTCAATGGAAACTTGTTTCTGTGCCATACAGTCTGTTATATCACTTTTCAGTTTTCCTCTTATAATAATTGAACAGGCGACACGTATGTCATTTAGTTTACAAAGTTGTGCTTTGCGTTTCTGTTCTTTCTTTGGAAACTTGTTTCTGTGCCATACAGTGTGAGATAACACTTTCCGGTTTCCCTGTATTCCTAATTGAGCGAGCGACACATATGTGATTTAGTTTACAAAGTAGTGCTTTCGGTTTCTGTTCTTCTTGGAAACTTGTTTCTGTGCTGTACAGTGTGATATATCACTTTTCAGTTTTCCTGTTGTAATAATTGAACGGGCGACACGTATGTGATTTAGTTTACAAAGTTGTGCTTTGCTTTTCTGTTCTTTCGATGGAAACTAGTTTCTGTGCCGTAGAGTGCGAGATAACACTTTTCGGTTTTCCTGTATTCCTAATTGAGCTAGTGACACACATGTGATTCAGTTTACAAAGTAGTGCTTTTCGTTTACGTTCTTTCGTTGGAAACTTGTTCCTGTTAGGAACAAGTTAGGGTTAGGGTTAGGGTTAGGGTTAGGTTAGGGTTAGGGGTTAGGGTTAGGGTTAGGGTTAGGGTTAGGGTTAGGGGTTAGGGTTAGGGTTAGGGTTAGGGCCTTAGGGTTAGGGTTAGGGTTAGGGTTATATCACTTTTCAGTTTTCCTGTTATAATAATTGAACAGGCGATACATATGTGAATTAGTTTAAAACGTGGTGCTTTGCGTTTCTGTTCTTTCAATGGAAACTTGTTTCTGTGCCGTACAGTGCGAGATAACAGTTTTCAGTTTTCCTGTATTCCTAATTGAGCGAGCAACACAGAGGTGATTCTGTTTAAAAGTAGTGCTTTGCTTTTCTGTTCTTTCGTTGGAAACTTGTTCTTGTGCTGTACAGTTAGATATATTACTTTTCAGTTTTCCTGTATTCCTAATGGAGCGAGTGACACACATGTGATTTAGTTTACAAATTAGTGATTTTCTTTTTTGTTCTTTCCTTTGAAACTTGTTGCTGTGCTGTACAATGTGATATATCACTTTTCAGTTTTCCTATTATAATAATTGAACAGGCGACACGTATGTGAATTAGTTTACAAAGTTGTGCTTTGCGTTTCTGTTCTTTCTTTGGAAACTTGTTTCTGTGCCATACAGTGTGAGATGACACTTTCCGGTTTCCCTGTATTCCTAATTGAGCGAGCAACACACATGTGATTCAGTTTACAAAGTAGTGCTTCTCATTTACGTTCTTTCGTTGGAAACTTGTTCCTGTTAGGAACAAGTTAGGGTTAGGGTTATGGTTAG